>NC_056730.1:243197984-243232984 GCF_019279795.1 Protopterus annectens | reverse complement strand
TTCATACAGAATGGCTGTAATTACCAGCATGGTGTTGGGACGTTGCAGCAGTCCATATGTTTTAATTATTTGTGCTGAAACTGTAGCTGGCAGTTAAGGAGGGAAAACTGAATTGCAGAAATCATTATAAAAATGTCAACATCCCAGAGGTTAGCACAAAATGTGGGATGAAAAGGCAGTGTTCTTTTCACTGTACGTTTGGGATCTGCAAATCTCTACTGGAAAACATAAATGTGAGTAAATTCATTTTTTTCTGAAGTACTGACTGTATTCTGTGTCTTGATTGAAACATTTCAATTTGTCTTTTCTAAGCAAAAAAATAAACAAATAAATAAATAAAGTTATCAAGTGATGTTCAATGCAGGAATGTCTAACAAATTTGCAATTATTGTGACACAACAGGTTGAAGCACTGTATAGTAATAATAATAAAAGTTTACAACAATTTCATTACTTTTGTAAAAAATGCTTCAGTCATACTTGTCATTAAAGGGATGCATTATCTGCATTCAGTTTCAATAAGTAGACATTGTAAATACCTTTTACATATTATATTGCAGTGACTAGAATTGTACTTTCCCATGTTTTGCTATACAATTGCAAGTAGCTAAATGAAATATATATATCCAGATTCCAAAGCTCTCTATGTAAGTGATGACTTGCTCTGGTGTAAACCTGCCCTGATTCCAAAAGACTTGGAGTAATATCCATACTCATTACATGGCTTCATTAAGGCTATCTATGGTGTCTCAGAATGAATGCCACAAAGCCACGATTCATAGCCATCTATCTAATGATGACCAGCCTGTAGCACTTGTAAGGGACCCCATGCTTCAGGCTCGTACATTACTTATGACTGCAAAGGTAAACAGGCGACATCTAGTCATGACCTGTGGGCCATGACATTCAGACTAGTCCTTCTATTCTTGTAAGAAATACAAACATTCTAACTGATGCATGCAGTTATATCTGTGGGAAATGCTGTGTGGTGTATGGTATGCTGCCACTCAAAGTCATGCATGAGTGGTCTCCGAATCCTTTTCAATGATGCAATAAGGCATCATATAAAGAATAATCACAATTAATTATTTTATACAGCACATTCTATTGAGTTGTTTTACCTATGTATGCACTTACTGAATTTTAAAAAACAAAAAAAAAAAAAACCAAGGGGGCACAACTTGTTGAATGTCCTTTCTTGGTATAATTAGTATTATATAAAAACCGCTGTTGTAATAACGGAAGCAAAGTAGGAATGTCTCAATAAAACCTATATTTATTCACATTAAAATCAATAAAACAGGACATTGCAACATATTGTATGTATACATATATATGTAATTTTGTATGTATCTTTATCTGTTTAGTAGTTGTGATATTAGCATTTGTTAGTAGTAATATATTTACTTTATAATAATATGTGCTAGTAAGTTACTGACATGAAATATCTCTTTAAGGACTTAATTAATTATTGAGTCTGATTGGATAAATCTTTTTTTGAATTTATTTATATATAGGTGCTATAATGGTGTTTCTTATATGGATCTGAAGAAGCTGTATTAGCGAAAGCGCGCTCATCCTGTTTTATTGATTTTAATGTGAATAAATATAGGTTTTATTGGAGGGGAAAGATGCAGACCGTCCTTGGCAAAGCAACAAGGTCTGTTCATCGTGTCCTTCCAAGCTGACAAATATCAGATCACCTTAGAATAATATTAAACAAAAATCAAATAAAGGTGCGTCTGTGTTTATAACTTACAGTAAAGTGAAGATTAGCAAAATATGAGAATTTAGATGCTACTAAATATTTCAACAAATGCATACTGAACAAATACTGCAGTGAATGGAATGCCTTACAAATTATATATATATAAGTAATGGTAAGGGGAAAAAAGAGAAATACAGGAAAACAATTATCTTATGGATTCTGTTTATAGCTAAAGAAACATGAAACAGCTCAGATTGGTTGAATCCACTGGTAAGTCTGAATAAAGTAGTAAATGCAATTATGTGTTTAACTGATTTCATTAATATTTATCTATCTATATGAACATTGTTACAGAATAGTAACTGAAGTAGTAGAGTGCATTCTGTACATTAATGCAAGCAAGAGTGAGAGATATGTCAATATATACATGCAGTATTTTTGTCTTTAACTCATTTGAATAGATGTAAATAGTTATAAGGGGTGTTGTTATTGCAATATTGCAAACAATTAAATATCAACACAAATATGATTATTATATCTGCATTGTAGTCTGCAACATATAAATCCCACCATAACTTGATAGGAAACAATGGCCTGCCAAATAAGCATAGGAACTTTCCATACAATTTCATGCAAAATCTACATAAGCAGTTCCCATACAATTTCATCTGAAAGTATTCATAAGCAATTCATATGCATTTTGTTTTATTTCAATAAAGATTTATACAATGAAAATGCTTTAAAATGCAAAATTGAATGGTGTGTAATATGATGTGAGCATTTATTGTTTGTAGTTTCTCTTTTGCCCCCCCCCCTTTTTTTCCTCTGTTGTTTGTTATTTTAATTATGCATTCATTTGGCCTGTGTAGTTTTCTTTCCCTCCTGTATATATTTATTTTTTCACAGTTTCTAAATCCTCTAGAGCAGCCCAGATATGTACCTCCTACATTAGGGAACACTAACCCTCTGCTTGTCCAGGGACATTCTGGCATGGTCAGGACAGTGGCACTGGTCCTGCAGGCACCACGGTACATGCCAGTCTGGAAAGACTCACTGAACAAGGGCTTCAGGACTTGGCTGAGGACCTGCTGGAACAAGCTGTTGACAGATGGATTCAGACAGCTGAAACCTCACTGCAATGTGTTCATGCAATGTTGTGCCAGGCATTACATCTATAGCACCACCACAGACCCTTACCCTACCTAACATCAGAGTCCTCCTCCTTATCACCATCTGACTGTGGAAATGTTTGAGGCCCAGTGGGTTAGGACTTCTGCTGACACCTTTTCAGCTCTTCTTCCCTTATCCTTTCTCCTATACTCTCTTGCCTACTTCTCACTCCCAACTCCCATATTATACAACAAAACCCTGAAAATAATAGGAAAAATAACGGGAGGGGCAATTTCCTGCCAAAAAAACATAGTGCCTATCCTATGGAAAACATCCTAGTACCTTAACCCCCTGCTCCATTCCCTAGTCAACATATTTGAAAAATTATGTGAAAACAATATTAGAAATTCCCTTTTGGAAAGAGTAAGAACACCTTCCAAATTAGATATGAGACAGGACAAATTATTGAGGGACATCACAGGTATTAAACAAATAAGAATAATGAAACTGGATAAAGGTGGGGGCCTGGTACTGATGGACACCAATGATTATATCAATAGGATGTTTGCTATTTTGTATGCAGATACATATGAAGAGGTATCTATCAATGAGAAAAGTATAGTCTATTAGAAAATAGATGTTTTGTTGGAAGAATTGTTGAACAACGGACAGATTTCCTTTCCTGATAGTGAATTTTTGCAGGTCAAATATCCCAGAACCCACACCATTTTTGGGATACCTAAAATACATAAATGTAGTTGGGATCCTCCTTTAAGGCCAATAGTCAATGTAAAAGGGACGGCTTGTACCTGTCACCCCTGGGATTCCGGATATTGGCAAAGGCTCTTGCCACCCCCATAGTGCCTTTTTTAGGCAAGGCTCAAATTCTAAACCTACCACCCTAGAACACAAAAAAGGAAAAAACTAAGGGTAATGCTGCTCAATGCCAGAAGTCTCAATCTCAAAATGCACGCACTTGAGGCCCTTCTCAGTATGGAGAACATCGATGTCTGTGCTGTGACAGAAACCTGGTTCAAGGCTCCTGAGATCACCCCAGCGCTATCAGGTTTTACCTCATATCATGCGTTCCGGCCCCAAAATCCGGACAATACCAAGAAAGGAGGGGGGGTATCCATATTCATCAAGGACACCCACACCTCAAGACTGGTGGCAACGCACGATGCATCGGAGACCATCCAGGTGCAATTAACCATAGGCAAGACTGCTCTACAAATTGTAGCATGTTACAGGCCACCCTCACAAACTCAGGAACCTCACATGGCCTTCCTGAAAACACTAGAGGGGATAAATGTATCACCAAACACCATCATACTAGGTGACTTCAATTACCCTAATATAGACTGGGAACACTACTCAAGCCCAAACACCCTAGCCCAAAAGTTCCTGGAATTCATAAACTCAAATGCCATGGAACAACTAGTCACCATCCCACAAGAGGAGATAACATACTTGATCTCATCATCACGAACATGGGAGCACAATGTTCAACACCGAAGTATACCCCTCACTGGTGAGATCAGATCACAAACTAATCTCGCTGGAGGTCCTCATCCCACCCCACCTGAAATAAAAAAGACCACAGTAAAGAACTTCTCAAAAGCCGACTTCACACTTCTAAAGACTAGTGTGGTCTCCTTTAAGGCCCCGAGCGGCGGAAAACAGTACTCAAGCCGCTGAATCACTTACAAACACCTTCTACCAGCACCTGCAGGACTGCATGGATAAGGCAATCCCAAACAAAACAAAGACTCTTAGTACCAAAGGCAAGCGTCCAGTCTGGTGGACCCCAGCCATAAACAAACTCTACAATAAAAGGAGGAAGCTACTACAAGATAGAGCAAAATCCTTAAAAGGTAAGACACCCTTGATCACTATAAGTAAAAACTAAGAGCTCTCATAAAATCATCCAAAGCAAATTTCGAGAGAAAAATAGCTAAAGACTCAAAAGACAATCATAAGGCCTTCTTTAGCTATGTTAGAAACCTAGGAGGAAACTCCCAGATATGCTCAGAACTAGTTCAAAATGATGTGAAGATTACTGATCCTACAGACATTGCCAACATACTGGCTGACAGGTTCAGTGCAAACTTCTCCCCTCCCCCAAAGGAGAGATATCTATACCAAACGATTGCAGCCCCCAAACATCTCCAGCGCCCAAGTGAGAACTGCTCTCTCCAAAGCAAAAACACAGCATCCATGGGACCTGATGGTGTCCCCGGCTGTGTGCTCCACGAACTCAATGAGGAATTAAACCCACAGCTAGGACAGCTGTTTAATCAAAGTCTTACCTCTGGATACGTACCCAGGAGTGGCGCACTGCAACTGTGGTCCCACTTCACAAAGGCGGTGCCTCCACCGACCCTGGAAATTACCGGCCCATTAGCTTGACAAGCCTTATCTGCAAAGCCATGGAGAGGATCATAATGGACCTCATAAATAAAGACATAGGGAATTTGCAGACTTTGGATCCAACCCAGTTTGGCTTTGTCAAAGGCAGATCATGCCTTTTAAACTTGGTTGACTTCTTGAAACAGTCACCAAAGCCATTGGCGAGGAAAGGCAGTCCATACAGCCTACCTCGATCTGGCTAAGGCCTTCGATACAATACCCCACTCGGGTATCATTGAAAAACTCATCAGCTTAAATGTTAACCCATACATCACAAGATGGGTTGCAAACTGGCTGAGTGACAGAACCCACAGGGTCAGAGTTGCTGGTGCCATGTCAGACTCAAAACCTGTCACAAGTGGTGTCCCACAGGGCTCAGTCCTGGGCCCACTCTTGTTTGGCATCTACTTCTTCGAAGTACAAGCAAACACAGGAGGGTTATGGCTGACAAAGTTTGCAGATGACTGCAAACTGGGCCATAGTAGAAAACACATCTGACACAGATATCCTTCAGAAGGGTCTCACAGAAATGGATGACTGGTGCCAGAGCCACGGCCTGAAGTTAAATGCCAAAAAATGCATAGTCATACCCTTTGGGAAAAACAAGGTTACCCCTAGCTACCAAATAGGTGGCAATCCACTGAGCACAGAAGAAGTTATCAGGGACCTGGGGACCCAGGTTGATAGTAGTCTGTCATTCGACACCCATGTAGCTAAAGTAGTTAGGAAGACCTTCTACATTGCCCACCTTATCATGAAGGGATTCTCATCTAGATCAAGGGAGGTCATAGTCTCCCTTTACTCATCACTCATCAGACCAATGATTGAGTACAATGCCCCATTCGGGATGTATCTGACCCGACACTTGCAGCAGCTGGAGAGGCCACAAAAGTTCCTCACCAAAAGGGTAAAGGGTCTCAAAAATCTGTCCTATGCTGACCGACTGAAAGAACTCCATCTCTGTTCAGTCGCTTACCGCTTGCTCAGAGGTGACCTTTGCCTAACATACAAGGCCATGTCAAACCCAGATTTGATGAATATGCTTCACCTCAAAAAATCTAGATCCATCAGAGCCACAAGGGCAGGAGACTTAAACCTCGACACGGCTATTAATAGGATGTGCTGGAGGGATAAATTCATCACCCAAAGACTCCCTATGCTGTGGAACAAAATCCCGGTACATGTGAGGCAGAGCACCTCACTGGCCTTGTTCAAGAGAAATCTTGACCAATGGATGGGAGATTGCAGATATACCCCAGGGATTACCTCAGTGTCACTGCTCGACAGAGGCACAGCAAAATAATGGGTATAGTTCCCCATACTAAAGGGGTGGCGTAAGCCACAAAACGATGGGCTAGGCTTGTAAATGCCCTCGGGCAGATAGCCTAGTATGAACCTATGAACCTAAAACCTTTCCCTTGGATAAATATGTTGTTGTCCATGCTAAGAGTCCTTAATAAATTTAATAATTTATATAAAGATGCATGGGACTTCTTGTCAAAGGTACCCAACCAAATTTATTCTGGGAATCTTTGATTTGTCACCATTGATGTCTGCGATTTATTCTCGGTCATCCCCCATGATGAAGGATTAGAGTTATTTTACGATTTTTTATGTGCCAGCTCATGCTTTGAGCATGATAGGGTGCTCACCATTAGAGACCTTATGGAAGCTATTCTAGAAAATGTTTTGACCTTCGAGAACCAGCCTTTCTTGACAAAATAAGGGGGTGGCTATGGAAGCAGCCTGTGCTGTGGTATTTGCCAACATGGTGTTGGCACAATGGAAGAATACGGTAGTCTTTAAATCTGAATTTGTGAACAGCTGGTCCCTTTATTCTAGTTTTTTAGACAACATAATCATTTTTTGGACAGACAGCAAAGAAAAGCTTGCCAGTTTTTCCTTTACATCAATTCAAGCACCAATTTTTGGGAATTCACTATGGAGGTGAAAGAAGAGGTTGTTTACTATTTAGAGATCACCATCTTTAAAGACAGGGTTAATGGGAGATTCAAATCCTCCATTTATAGGAAACCTACTTACTCTAACTCATTGCTTCATTTGACAGCTGCCACCACTTCATCAAAAGAAGTCATTGGTCAAGGGACAACTAGTTAGAATAGGTCGTATGGTCAGTGATGACAACATGTTTCTGAATGAATGTTCTATTTTAAAGGAGATGTTGGAGAAGAGAGGGAATCCTGCTCCTTTTCTTAGTAGCATTTTTGAAGAAGTGAAAAAGAAAAGATATGAAGGACACTTTGTTCCCCTAATGGCGGTTTTGAAAGTGGCTTGTTAATGAACAGTGGTGAGACAGAAACCAAAGCTTAAAGTGGTGACTTTCAAAAAGCATTAATTTTGGGGGATCAAAATAATTATTAGCCACAATTGGAGAATTTTCAGTGCAGACCATGAGTTGCTTGAAAAAGCAGGACCAATTCCCACTATTGTATATAAGAAGGATTCATCCTGCAAGTCCCTTTTGGAAAGAGGTACAAAGGGGAAGTTAGCGGAGCAATGATAAAATGTGTTCAGTGCCCCCAGTGTAGTTATATTTTGGAAGGAAAAGAGGTGTATCACCAGAATTGGGGTTTTATCAAACTAGCCCATAAATTGCATTGCCACAGTATGGAGGTGGTTTATATGGCAAGGTGTCAACAATGCAAAGGTTTTTATATTGGGAAAACTAAAAAGAAACTTTGGAAAAGTATATACCAGCATCTCTATGATATCCAAAATGGGGATGAAAGAAATGCCTTAGCAAAGCTGGTGAAAAAATTTCCTACACACAATTTTAAATTCATAGCTGTGGATATGTTTGATTTATTTGTTTTATTTATTTTACATTTGTTTACCGGGAAAGTCTGACTTGGAATGAAGCCAATTTTCAGCAGAGGTCTGGGGAAAAACTCCAGATGCATGCCTCTGTAATGCATTTAGGACTCAGGGGAGGCCCACCAGATTTGTACCTTGAATATAAAGAATTAAGGTGGCAATTAAGATGTAATGTTGGTTTCCCCCCCAGGCCTGAATGAAACAATTTCCATAAGCAGTATATTGAGGTTGAAAGCTGAACTAGCCTTGTAAAAAAGTTTTGTTTTTTTCAATAATATTGTGAATGAAACATCTATTTTATGGGTTGTAAATATTAGATACTGATTGCTAATTGTTTTAATTGAAAAAATGGATAATGAGAACATGTGATATCTAATGATTATTTAAGGGCTGTGTCGTATTTTTTTATCTCTGAAGAAGTCAGACAATGTTACTGACGAAAGCGCCTAGATCAATAAAGGTGTTTGTATGGGTTTTCCATAGTTTTGTCTTTTTGTTTTAATAGTTTGAGTTGTGTTTGTTGTAAGTGTTTGTGAGTTAAATAGTTCCTCTCCTCTCCTATCCCCTTCAGGACAACCCCCTTGAAGTGTTTCTTCTGCAGCTCCCTCTTAGTTGTGACTCTCCTTTTTCTGTCTTCCCTGTCACCCCTTTCTACTCTTTAATGAAACCATCAGGGCATCCATGTAAGGATACACCTATAAAACATATTAAACCCCCTTTTTTTTTAATGTTATTAATAAAAGCTACTCATTCTGCCACTTGCCTTAAGTCTTTCAAGAGTGACTGTGCATAGCCACATTCATCTGCACTATCCAAATACATACGAAGCAATATGAAGCCTATAGCTTTCACATAATACTTCATATGCTTAAAACTTTATTTTAGGTACCTCATGCTTTTGCCCCCAGTGGTCATGCATTTAAAAATGCTTTCTCTTTTCCTTATTCAGAGCTAATACCCTGCACTTAGCTTATTTGCACCTGCATGAAGTGGCACTTCTCACAAATAATCGCTATTTGGCTTCAAACTCCTGGACTATGGATATTACCCTTGCTCTTAATTTAAGTGACTTACTCTTGTGAAAAGCTTATCTATACAGAAGGATTACACTGGGGCCAGATCCCAGAAAACTTGCCCTCAATGTACAGAGGTTATAAAAAGTGTACACGCCCCTGTTAATATGCCAGTTTTTTGTAATATAAAAATGAGACCATAATAAATAATTTCAAAACTTTTCCCACCTTTAATGTTACCTATAACCTGTACAATTCAATTAAAAACAAACAAATCTGTTAGATGAAAACATATAAAAAATAAAAAATGTACAATAAGCTGGTTGCATAAGTGTGCACACCCTTAAACTAATACTTTGTTGAAGCACCTTTTGATTTAATTACAACATTCAGTCTTCTTGGATACACACCTGCCATCAATTTAAGAGACTCTGATTAACCCCAAATAGAATTCAGCTGTCCTAGTAGGATTTTCCTGACATTTGATCAGTTACCTGCTATAGCAAATGCCATGGTTTGCAGAGAGCTTACAAAGCATCAAAGGGATCTCATTGTTGAATGGTATCATTCAGGAGAAGGGTACAAAAAATTTTCCACACCATTGGATATACCATGGAACACAGTGAAGACAGTCATCAAAAAGTGGAGAAAATATGGGACAACAGTGAAGTTCCAAAGAAGTGGACATCCCCCCAAAATTGATGAAAAGACAAGACGAAAACTGGTCAGGGAGGCTGCCAAGAGACCTACAGCAATGCTGAAGGAGTTGCAGGAATTTCTAGCAAGTACTGGTTGTGTACTACATGTGACAACAATCTCCCATATTCTCCATATATCCGGACTATGGGGTAGGGTTGCAAGACAGAAGCCTTTTCTTACACAGAAAAACATCCAGGCCCAGCTAAAATTTGCAAAGCAATACATCAAGTCTCCCAAAAGCATGTAGGAAAATTTATTATGGTCTGATGAGACCAAGGTTGAACTTTTTGGTTACAATTCCAAAAGGTACATTTGGTGCAAAAACAACACTTCGCATCACCAAAAGAACACCATCCCAATGGTGAAACATGGTGGTGGCAGTATCATGCTTTGCATTGCTTTTCTTCAGCTAGAACTGGGGCTTTAGTCACAGTGGAGCAAATTATGAACAGTTCCAAATACCAGTCACTTTTGGCCCAAACCCTTCAGACATCTGCTAGAAAGATGAAGAGGAATTTCACCTTTCAACGTGACAATGACCCCAAGCATACAACCAAATCAACAAAAGAATGGCTTCACCAGAAGAAAATTAAATTGTGGAATGGCCCAGCCAAAGCACAGACCTAAATCCAATACAAAATCTGAGGGGTGACTTGAAGAGGGCTGTGCATAAGAGATGCCCTTGTAATCTGACAAATTTGGAGGGCTTTTGCAAGGAAGAGTGGGTAAATATTGCGAAGTCAGGATGTGCCATGCTGATAGACTCCTACACAGGAAGACTGAATGGTGTAATTAAATCAAAAAATGCTTCGACAAAGTATTACTTTAAGGGTGTGCAGACTTATGCAACCAGATTATTGTATGTTTTTTGTTTTTTATATTTTTCCCCTAACAGATTTGTTTGTTTTTCAATTGAACTGTACAGGTTATATGTCACATTAAAGGTGGGAAACATTTTGAAATGATTTATTGTGGTCTCATTTTTTTATATGACAAAAAATCTGGCATTTTAACAGGGGGTGTACACTTTTTATATTCACTGTAATGTAATCCAGTGTAATGTCAGTTATCCTGAGATCAAGTCTGTTGGAATCAGGGCCATGATCTCCTATTGCAATACTGGCATTTGAGTTTGCTGCCTTCTGAGAGAAATGCCGGAGATACACCAGAGTAAATGAAACTAACAAATGAGTTTGGTAAGAAACAAGCATTGTTATTAGACAAATAATGGCAGAGAATGATCATTTTCATTAGTAATATGCCTTTTTTTAACCTGTTTGTAATAAAAGTTTTCAGGTGAGTTTACACTTCATAGTACAGCTATCTTGATAACAAAACTGTGTTGTAGGGAAACATATATTTAAACAAACTATCTTTAACTACATAGCACTGTTGCTCAAAATGTGTAACAAACTGTACATACACACACACACACACACACACACACACACACACACACACACACACACACACACACACACACACACAAAAACAGTATGACTGTGTACATCTTAGATTACTGCTTGAGATAAGATGAATGCATAAATACATAAATAATGGCCCAGAAATGTATTTTAACTTGCTACTGTCAGAATTACACATTGCAAAAAATTGCAACCCCCCCCGCATCTCAACTTCTTAGCTCAAAATCACAGGCAAAAACCCAAACTCAGGGACATATTTTAAATATTGTCATTACATACTTAGAATATTGCTAAAACAACAAGCTTAATGTTACCAAACATTTTCTGAAGGATATGAAGTCTAAAACTCACACATCTAGCATTATTTAATGACTGTAATCAATCTATGCCAATTTGCCAGAAAAAAAAACAAACATTTTATGAGAAACATATCAACATATAGCTTAACTTCTTTCCTCAAGAATTATGGATGAAGCCAAAAATAATAGGGTCAAAGTCTAAAAATACAACAGATTTTAAATATTATTCTAATTCATTTAAAAATATAATATAACCCAGGTGTTGCATTAATTTATATTTTCTGAACAACAAGAAGTATGAAACTGTTAATTACCAATGTGATTGACTGGTTGCAGTTTATCAATGATTTCAAGAAAATTAACTTTTATTAGGGACGGAGCAAAAATGTGCACTAAAATTGGGCAGAGCTGAAAGGTAGAGCTATGCCCTCTGTCTGAGTATGCATAAACACACACACACACACACACACACACACACACACACACACACACACACACACACACACACACACACACACACACACACACACACACGCGCACACGCGCACACACACACACACACACACACACACGGGTCTATATTATAACATCGAATTCTACAAAGATCAAATGTTATAATATCGAATCCATAATGTCAAACGCTGAAAACAGTGAAGATGCAGGACATCAAATTCTTTCCCAGGGAAAGAATTCAGTGGGCTGTTGCTGTGGCTCCGCTGTTTTCAGCGTTTGATATGTTGGAACGTTATGGGTCAGATTCAGGTAAGTGTGCGACTGTGTGTAGGTTAGGGCTGGGGGCAGGTTAAGTGAGTTAGAGTTAGGGAGTGGGTGAGGTAAGTGTGTGTAGGTTAGGGTTAGGGTGCGGGTGAGGTGAGTGTGCGATAGTGATGGACCTTAGGATTAGGGTTGGGTTAAGGTAAGTGGATAGCTAGTAGAGTATGTAAAGTTTAGTTTAGGTTTAGGTGTAGGATTTTAAGTGTATGTGTGTGGATTGCTGTTTTTTGTGTGTGTTTGTGTTGTGTGTATGTTTCTCGGAATAGCAAATGTTTTCCCTGGGAAAAAATTCGCTATTCAGACTGTTCGATGTTTTTGGATTTCGGTGTTTAGGGTTCGATATTATAACATTCGATCGTTGTAGAATTTGATGTTATAATATAGACTCCACACACACACACACACACACACACACACACACACACACACACACACACACACACACACACACACACACACACACACACACACACACACACGTCAAGTTCCCTGCAGACACTTACCATAATCTGGTTGATAACATCTTCAGCACTGTGTGGCACTTCTTTTTTTTTTTTTGTAAGGACACACAGTACTAAAAATTTTGTTTACTGGGAGCAAAAAGTTCAAGTAGTCGTGACCATAGGTATGTAAATCCCATAGCATATCATATATCCCCACTGACTGACATGTTTTGCCCACAAGAGTAGAAGTAGTGATATGACCACCAAAGGAGACAACACTCACTGGTCATGAGAATGCTACTGCAGGCCCTCTAAACAAAAAGGCTGTACCTACTGGATAAAAGTATCACAGGCAAGTATTACTGACACCAGATTTGTAATGGAGTAGTGCAGAATTTCAATGCTCCTGATGACCATTGTGACATACTCACACCAGGCCAGTAATCAAGGAGCCTGAATCCTTACCACTGACACTGGAGAGGGACGTTCACTTGGAATACAAATGGATACACTCAGTATTTCCAAATGCAGACCTCCCTGCATCAAGCACAATTTTCCTTAAGAGCACACAGGGAATACACTCAGTCTGGGGTCTGGATCTCTCTTTATCTGTTTCCCTCCAGGTTCCCAATAAGACTCCCCACTGGTACAGCTGTAGGATTAGTTCCTCAGCCAAGTGTCCAAGGCAAGTCCTCCAGCACCTTCTCTGTGAAACCAGTGTTTCATGTCCTTGTTCCACGTAGCTGACACACACACACACACACACACACACACACACACACACACACACACACACACACACACACACACACACACACACACACCTGGGGAAGGAAAGGCTGGCAAAGATTTACCTGCTGTGCCCCCTTCTTCCCAGGGTATAATGAAGTTATCACTGCCACCACACCTTCCACAATCAGCTACTCTAAGGCCCTTAACAATTGCCTCATGTACACAGACAACCCTCTCCTCCTACCACCCAACACTACAACCTGTGAGAGATGCACTTATGTAGGCAAACTGGAGGTAAAGCTCTCTCCAACTAAGACTGAACTTGACAGTCAAGTAGAGAAGGTAAACACTTGCACCACACCACACTCATCACATAGTCCCACTAAACCTACACCACCAAAATCTACACATAGAAACACAAAAAACATTTGCGGAGGCTCTCAATAATAATCTGCTCAAACATCAGAGACCTCCAAAGCAGAAACACATGCAACCTCCACCCCCCTAACACAATCCAAATGACACATAGGCCAAAGACTCAGTGTGCAACTCAACAACAGCCCATAAGGCAAAACAACATACCCAACACACTAGTCATAGGTGACTGTATAATCAGGCACACTGATGTCCCACTCACCAGGCTAAACAAGGAGAAGGTTACTGTCAGCTTCCTGTTGGGTGCCAGGATCCACTACAAAACTCATGCACTCAGGTCACTCCACAACAAGTACAAATATGACTCTGTCATTGTCCATGTTGGTGTGAACGACCTGAGACATACCTTCCTGGACTAATGAAAAGAGACATGGAAGAGCTCTCCGATCTTGTAGCCCAGTCAGGTATGACCACATCCCTGAGTAGCATCCTGCCATCACCCAGAATGATATCGCAGTACAAGAACAAAATGATTGACTTCAATAATTGGCTAAGCTTCTGGTGTAATTCTAAGGGGATCCAGTATTTATCTGCCTAGGATGACATGGTCGACAGACCACGGTTCTTTGCCAGAGGTGGACTGCACCTGTCACCCCTGGGATTCCAGATACTGGCTAAGGCTCTTGCTGCCCCGATAGTGCCTTTTTTAGGCAAGGTTCAAATGACAAATTCACCACCATAACAGGAACAGGCAATGCTACTCAATGCTAGAAAGTCTAAATCTCAAAATGCACTCACTCGAGGCATACCTTAAAATGGAGAACATCGATATCTGTGCAGTGACTGACACCTGGTTCAAGGCTCCAGAAAGCACCCATGCATTACCAGACTATAACTCATACCACACTTTTTGGCCATCTTACCTGGACCAGAACACCAAAGGTGGAGGTGTGTCCATATTCATTAAGGATATCCACACCTCCAGGCTAGTTGCTCAACATAATGCATCCAAGATCATCCAAGTGCAACTAACTCTGGGCAAAACTGCAATCCAAATTGTAGCTTGCTATAGATCCCCCACCATGCCCCAGGATTCCCACTCCTCTTTTCTTTATATACTGGAAAGTATTAGGGCTCAATCAAACACCCTAATAATGAGCAATTTCAACTACCCCACCATTAACTGGGAAAACTACTCATGTACCATCTTCTTTGCTCAATACTTTCTGGAATTCATAAATTCCAATGCCTGGATCAACTTATCCACACCCCCACCAGGGGCAACAATATCCTAGACCTAGTAATTACCAACATGATGGACCGGTGTTCCACACCTGAAGTCAACTCCTTGTTGGTCTGATCCGACCATAAGCTAATCACCCGTAGATATCCACATCCTGCCCCCACCCACCATTAAGAAATCCATGGTAAAACATTTCTCCAAAGCCAAATTCATGCTTCTTAAGACAGAAGTGGCGAACTTCATGACACCCATGCAGATGGACAATACAGTCATGACTCCTGAATCCTACACAAATGCAATCTACAAGCACTTACACGAGTACATGGGTTGGGCTATCCCAAATAGAACCAAGACGCTATCCTCCAAAAAAAAGAAGCGGATCTGGTGGTCCCCTGCCATAAACAAACTCTACAACAGAAGGAAGAAACTGTTGCAAAAGAGAGTAAAATCCCATGAGTGGAGGATCCCTGGTCAGCCTCAGTAAGAAGCTGAGATCCCTTATAAGATCCTCCAAAGCTAGCTATGTAAACAAAATCGCCACCGATTCTAAGAGCAACCACAAAGCATTCTATAGATATGTCAAGAATATCAATTGCAGCACCCAGATCTGCATTGAGTTACGACACAATGTCACAAAAATTACAGAACCAACTGATATTGCCAACCTCCTGGCAGATAGGTTCAGTGCTAACTTTACCCCCCTTTCACCCCCTAAAGAGCCCATATCTATACAGGAAGAATGCAGAGTCCCTGCAATCACAACTATGCAGGTAAAAGCTGTACTCTCTAAAGCCAAAAACACAGCATCCATGGGACCAGACAAAATCCCAGGCTGCATTTTACATGAACTTCAGAACGAACTGGCTCCCCACCTAAGCACCATGTTCAATCATAGCCTCACGTCAGGCTTTGTGCCCACTGAATGGCACACAGCAACAGTTATCCCACTCCACAAAGGGTGAGCCACTACTGATCCCAGGAACTATCGCCCTATTAGCCTGATGAGCCTGGTCTGGGAGGCCATGAAACATATCATCATGGATCTCATAGACAAAGACATTGGTAACCTCCAAACTCTGGACCCCACCCAGTTCAGGTTTGTGAAAGGCAGATCATGCCTCCTGAACCTGATCGACTTCTTTGAGGCAGTCACCAAAGCCGTAGATGAGGGTAAGTTGGTTCACATAACCTATCTTGACCTTGCCAAGGCTTTTGACACCATCCCGCATTCTGGAATTATAGCTAAACTCACTAAACTAGGTATAAATCCCTATGTCACAAGATGGGTTGCCAACTGGCTCACTGACAGAACCCACACTGTAAAATTTGCAGACTCCAAATCTGACTTCAATCCAGTGACAAGTGGAGTACCACAGGGTTCAGTTCTGGTACCTCTCGTGTTTGGTATCTACTTCTGTGAAGTACAGACTAACCCAGAAGGCCTTTGGCTAACAATGTTCGCAGATGACTGCAGACTAGGAGCCATAGTCAAGTCCCCAAATGATGTGGACATCCTACAGAAGGGCCTCACTGAGATAGATGCCTGGTGTCAGAGCCATGGCCTCAAGCTCAATGCCAAAAAGTGCATTGTCATCCCCTTTGGCAAAAACTCTGCACCCATGAACTATTGCAGTCTACTTAATGCCGAATGTATGATAAGAGACCTTGGGACCCAGGTGGACAGTTGTCTCTCCTTTGATAATCACATTGCCACAGTAGTCAGGAAATCCTTCTATGTGGTACACCTCATCACAAAAGGGTTCTCATCCAGGAAAAAGAGGTCATTGTTCCCCTCTACTCGACACTCATTAAACCCATTATAGAGTACAATGCCCCTTTTGGAATATACCTCACAAGACATCTGCAGCAGTTGGAAAGGCCACAGAAATACCTCACAAAGAGGATTACTGACCTCAAACACATGCCCTACACTGACTATCTGAAAACCTCCAGCTTTACTCCATAGCATATCGCCTACTCCGAGGTGATCTCTGCCTAACATATAAGCTACATCAAATCCAGAGCTGTTGGACATGCTACATCTAAAGAAATCCCAATCCCTCCATGCTACATGCTCTAGGGACCTAAACCTTGTCACCACAATAAACAGGACATGCTGGTGGGATAGATTCCTGCCCCAGAGACTTCCCATACTCTGGAACAAGCTACCCATCTATGTAAAGCAAAGTTCCTCATTAGCACTCTTCAAGAAAAATCTTGATGAGTGGTTGGGAAATAGGAAATACACCCTGGGGATCACTTCAGTGGCTCTGTTCGACAGGGGTACAGGAAAATAACTTTCTTTGGTGGCGTAAGCCAGGGAACCTTGTTGGCTAGGCTTACTTAGGCCCCTGGGGTGATAGCCTAGTACCTACCTATGAACCTACGAACAAAGGGTCTCCAATTATACTGTGTAATATTAATACTAATGCAGATAGTAGTATTTCACAAGATAGCTAGGCCTTCTGGAGTGGCCCACATAGTGTCACCAAATAAATATACTGCTACTAAACCAGCACAGCTCCTGATGCCAAACAGCAGGACTAAACGCCTCCCAAACAGACGTATGCTAGTTCTGGAAGTCAAAGACAAAAACAACAAGCTGCTACTAAGCCAACACAGTTCCTAATTCCAAGCAGCAGAACTAAACACCTCCAATAAGCACAGTCAGAGAGGTGAAACTCATCAAAGATAAACTCAGCCAGATAGCCAAACTTACTGAAGCTGAATAATAAAATTGAAGTCGTTCGTTTATTGGCGTCTTGTTTGCTTGTCCCTTTGGAATTTAAAAAGACCTGCTTCAGTGAGTTTGGCTATCTGGCTGAGTTTATCTTTGATGAGTTTCACCTCCCTGACTGTGCTTATTGGAGGTGTTCAGTTCTGCTGCTTGGAATTAGGAACTGTGTTGGCTTAGTAGCAGCTTGTTGTTTTTGCCTTTGACTTCCAGAACAAGCATACATGTGTTTGGGAGGCATTTAGTCCTGCTGTTTGGCATCAGGAGCTGTGCTGGTTTAGTAGCACCAAATAAATATAACCACTCTCAAAGGTTAAATGTTTTTTAAAAGGACCACCCACTATAAAATATTTAAATATTTTTAATAATAAATCCCTGCAAAGGTAACCATCATGAAAAACTTCTTCAAAGCAGAGTTTGGGCTCCTAAAAACAGAGGTGGCTAATTTCATGGCACCCATGGCAATAGAAAAGAGATGCATGACTGCCAAATCATACACCAAAGCACTATACGAATATGTACATAAATGAATGAACTAGCCATACCCAACAAAACCAAAATGCTCTCCTCCAAAAAAAGGAAGACAATCTGGTGGTCCCCTGCCATTAATAAACTCTACAACAGAAGGAAGGAGTTTTTCAGAAAAAGGTGAAGTCCCAAGACTGGAAAAAATCCCTTATTAGCCTCAACAAAAAGTTGAGATCCCTCATCAAAACCTCTAAAGCCAGCTATGAAGGCAGAATGGCAGCAGACACTAAAAATAACCACAAAGCCTTCTATAGTTATATCAAGAATCTCCACCGCAATTCCCAGATTTGCTCTGAGTTACTGCACAATGGTACCTCTATACTGAGCAACTGATATTGCCAACATACTGGTAGACAGATTCAGTGCCAACTTTACCCCTTTCTTCCCCCCTAAAGGACCAATCACAATAATGGAAGAATGTCAGGCAGGCAGCATCAGGTTAAAGCTGCATTGTCCAAGGCCAATAATACAGCTTCCATGGGACCCGACAATATCCCTGGCTGTGTTCTACATGAACTGCAAAGTGAACTGGCACCACATCTGTGGACCCTGTTCAATCACAGCCTCACCTCAGGCTTTGTCCCTACCAAATGGTGCACTGCTACCGTCATTCCTCTCCATAAAGAGGGGTGAATACAGACTCTGGGAATTATCACCTCATTTGCCTGATGAGTCTGATATGTAAGGCTATGGAGCGCATCATCATGGACCTAATTAACAAGGATATAGGGAATCTCCAAACTCTAGATCCCATGCAGTTTGGTTTTGTGAAGGGTAGATCATGCCTGCTCAACCTGGTTGACTTCTTTGAGACAGTCACCAGAGCTGTGGATGAGGGTAAGGCAGTTCATACTGCCTGCCTTCATCTGGCCAAAGCCTTTGATACCATTCATCACTCAAGAATCATTGATAAACTCACCAAACTAGGCATCAACCCCTACATCATTAGGTGGGTTGCAAATTGGCTCACAGATAGAAACCACGGTGTGAAAGTAGTGGACTCCAAGTCAGACTTCTGACCAATCATGAATGGAGTCCCACAGGGTTCGGTCCTGGGTCCTCTCCTGTTTGGCATCTACTTCTCAGAAGTCCAGGCCAAGAAGGAGGGACTCTGGCTGACCAAGTTTGTGGACGACTGTAAGCTGGGAGACATTAACTCCCCAAGTGATGCAGACATTCTACAAAAAGGCCTCACTGAGACTGATGACTGGTGTCAACACCATGGCCTTAAGCTTAATGCCAAAAAATGCATCATCATTCCCTTTGGGAAAAACTCAGTTCCCACTAATTACCACATCGATGGGAGGCCACTGAACATTGAAGGCGTTATAAAAGATCTGGCGACACAGGTTAACAGCAAACTCTCCTTTGACCAACATATTGCCACTGTGGTCAGAATGTCCGCCTATGTGACACATCTCATTACCAAGGGTTTTGCATCCAGGAAGAAAGAGGTCATCCTCTCTGTACTCTACCCTCGTTACACCAATCATTGAGTATAATGCCCCATTTGGCATGTACCTCACTAGACACCTGCAATAGCTGGAGATGCCACAAAAGTACCTCATGAAGAGGATCCTAGGTGTTAAACACATGTCCTACATGGACAGACTCAAAAAACTCCAGCTATTCTCTGTCTCATATCATCTACAAAGAGGCGATCTTAAAGCCATGTCTGACCCAGCCCTGTTAGAAATGCTACAGCTAATGAAATCCCAATCCCTCTGCACCACATGCTCCGGAGACTTCAACCTCATTACCACAATCAACAGAACATGCTGGAGGGACAGGTTCATAACCCAGAGACTGCCCATGCTCCGGAATAGACTTCCCATATATTTCAGGCAGAGAACCTCACTGGCCCTCTTAAAGAGAAATCTTGATGAGTGGATGGAAAATAGAAAGTTCACCCTGGGAATCACTCCAGTGGCTCTACTTGATAGAGGCACTGGGATCTACCATCGGGGAGGCACGATGCCAGAGTACTTCTATGGGCTAGGCTTGTAAATGCTCCAGAGCAATTAGCCTATTACACACCTATGAACCTATGAACCTATGAACATACTAAATATGTATTTACAGTAAACCACAGAGTTCAAATCGCAAGAAATATTGAAAATAGCATTGATGGACAGACTCAGATAAATAAAGAAAAACAATAAACTAAGCTTCACTATTTTTGCCTGACTGAATCTATGAGAATTACTATTACCTACTTACTTAATAGAGCATGGCAGATGATGTGGTGAATGGTCCTTCTTGTTGTTAAGCCCAAGAGAGAAAATTAAATTCTGAGAGATTTTTCCTTGTAATATCTAAAATTTCCAAGATGGCTGTCAGAATTACCTCATCTGGTCAACTGACTCCAGGTTCTCACACTATTACCTTTTGAAACTTGAGACACGATGTTAGCATAGATGTGATAAGATGCACATCTAAAGTTTTGCTAATGTTTATGGAAGTGCCTGGGGCTTCCCCTATTTTTACTGAACTAATGAACAAAGGCTTCTTCCAGACATGCAATCTCCAGTCCTATTTAGAGCTGTGAGAAAAGCACTTCCATGGCTCAACAAGTGGTACAATTAGCAATATTTTTCTTAAAGTAAGAAGTAAGCTAGCTATTTAACTCCTTCTCCTCCAGTGTCCTTTGCTGACACATATGCATACAGTCTCACATATATATTCCTCCTCTGTCCAACAGGACTGACTGTTGATACATTTTTTAACACTAGAAACTTTACAAACACATTTTATTTATTTATTTATTTTTATTTTACATTTGTTTGCCAGGAAAGTCCAACTTGGAATGAGCCAATTTTCAGTGGAGGCCCAGGGAGAAACACTCCAGATGCATGTCTTTTTAACATTTTGATTTTCAAATGCCATACAGTTCTAATACATTTGTAACATAAGCATCTGTACAATCAGTTTGATATTCAAATTCCATACAGTTCTAATGCGTTTGTAACATAAGCATCTGTGCCAAACAGTTTGATATTCAAATGGCATACAGTTCTAACACATTTGTAACACAAGCATCTTGTATAACTCAGTTTGATATTCAAAGGACATATCTTTCTTTATAGAACTCCAGCTGGCTATGCTGGCACTAACCCATATTGACACCATCATAATAGGTCTCTACAAAAGGTTTGACAAATGGTTACTGATATTATACTCCATGCAAAGGACAAGTCACTATGCATTGCAAAAGGCAAGTTCACCACAGGGGTTGGTCTACACTGAAGTGGCTGATGGAAACTCATGAGTTTTGGTTGTATAGTAGTATCATCCCTTTGCAACAGTGGGTGTCTGGAATGTGGGATCTGGGCTGGCATGAACCACCCATGTGTCACTACCCATTGAAGTACAGTAAAACACAGTTCACTGCATGTTTGAAGACAGTGACTGACCAAGGCTCAACTGCTTATCTACCCTCACATGCTTCTCTGGTCTACAACTGCTTCAAAGTTTTTTGCTACTTTTTTATTCTTGCTGCCTTTTGACAATCGGAACCCCCTTCAGCCAGCCAGTTTGTTTCCACCTTAGTGAGGGCAACAGCCAACTTTGAGAGGATGTCACATAGGCAGCTATCAGAGACTTTCTTTACTGATCCCTAACCCCTTTGTGCATGCTCACTAACACACTCCAGTGTTTTGCATGCATTGGGTATCAATAATAATGCGTCACTCACTTCCACAAGAGACATAACCTCTCAAAACTGACCTGGTCCAGGAGCTATTGTTCCCATGGACTCTGGTCTCCACTGCGAAATCTACCATGAGATAGAATTACAGTAACCTGTATGAGAAGGTATGTTTGTCAATGAATCAGCTATCTGTTTTTTAATAAGTACCTGTATGGATAGCACAGGAGGTTAACAAGGCATATTTGTGGTGTGTGACAGTGGTGTCATGCATTCATGCTTTCCTTGATTCTGCTGGTGGATGGTTGAGCACAACAGGATGACATAAGCTTAAGATCTACAGAGTACCTGTGGTTAACAATGATGGCAATGTGTTAGTGGCTCTGTATGCAACACTACAGGGAGAGATGTCACCCATGTCCTCCATTACATAGGCTATCCTAGAGTAGAAGCTGAGCATACAGCATAACGTGTGCAATGAAAGACATATTTTATCTGGGACCACCTTACAGGCTCCAGATCTGTTGCTAGAAAGCACAGCATCTGACATGTGTTCTTCCTCTGAAAGGAACATATCCACCACAGGAGAGAGATGCAGAGGATGGCCACACTGCTAGTAACTCCATGGCAGTGACAGTCAGCCTTAAACAGCTGTTAGGCAGGTTATGATCCAGGCACAGATGGCTGCTCCCCACAGCATTGTGCAAATGGTGATTGTGTTCTGTGGCTTGTAGGATGACATGTACCAACTGCATAGTGGCATACTGGCATGGAGTATATGGGCAGGGAAAAGACATTACTGCTGAAGTCAATGGGGCAAATGTTTCTTCCACAATTGTCTTCACATAAAACTCTGCAACAGGCCTCATGCCTATTTCCTCAAGCTGTTTAGTCAATGAACATGAGAGTGTACAGCTACAAAACTGTTTAGCACAGACATTCCCTGTTAAGGCTACATATGCCACTGGTAAAAGAGCATATTTTACTACAGTGGCCACAAAGTCTGTTACCACTGACCATGAACATCTTCTAGGTCATGGATGACATCAGTTCTCCAGCAGGGATGCTGTACCAGACTATTATATCAGTGTCCTGTCATTTGATCTCTTCACTGTCATATGTGGTTACATAATCAGTTTGAGGGTATTGCCAGGCCATGAACAAAGCTATTATTAAGGTTCAACACATGGAATTATTCATCAAGGTGCAGTGCGCAATCCCATTGCATAACATAGCTGTACCTATGTCTTGCTCTGGACAGCACTGACCCCTAACAACGCAAGCCCACATCGAGGTCACTGCCATCATTTGCATTGCAGTAGCTCAACTATACCTCTATAGGATGTGATCCAGGGCTCCCATCAGCAACCCAGAATAAGTGGTTAATCTCCGGTGACCCAGTCCCTTATTATAACTTTGCTGTCATCTGGCACTTTACCCTTACCCATTTGTGAAAAATCATTACAACTGCACCCATCACACCCCTTAAATTGTGTGAGTATGATGATAAAATGATTGATGGTGTGACTACTCCATGCACTGCCCTGCACAGCCTGGGAGTGATACAGTTCACATCATTTAATTTTGTGATGTCTGTGTCATGGCCCATAGTTGTAAAACATTTTTCATCTCTCTGCCAGTGCTTCAGTGTATTGTTTCCATCCCTGCCAAGGCTGTGCACAGTGGCTGCATATTCCCTTTATGACTCCTTAATTTTACTGCTAACATGACCGTGATGGTCTGTCAAGATGCTTTTCCACTCTTCTCTCTGTGCATTGCATTGATGTGTAGTATGACACACATAACAAAAATCTTGTTGCATGCCTGAAATGTATTATGCTTCACCTCTGATGGTGTCTAGACAACAGAAGTGCCCTTCAGAATTCTGAATCCATTCTCCATTGTGACACACATTTCTGCATAGACTGTGTTATAAGACATGTTCTGCATGGTCTGGAGTTTGCACACTTTTATCATCACCCAAGACTGTGTGGCATATTGAGCATTGCCTGCATTACCTAACAAACAACATATTGTATGTGGCCTGTTTGTATGGTATCTGTATAGACCTGTATATGAAGTATATATGTGTATTTACCTACCAGTTTACCATGTGGGAATTACCCTTACAGGAACCTTAGATATAGTTTGTAGTGTCAAATATGTGAATCATAACAACTGCACAGGAGGTGCAAAGACACATTTTAAATAATGTCCTGGGTATGAAAGACCACCTAGAACTTCAGGGGATGACAACCATTCATGTTGATGTGAAATGGCCTTCTGAAGTTGTTGAGATCTTGATGATAATCTATGTATAGTTCATGGCTCCCAGAAATTCATGCAAATAGGCTATGTAATAACATGCCATCATATAAGGGTGTCTGGCACTATAGCCCTCAACTTCCTTGCTCAAGAGTTCAGGACAAGGGCAAAAATAAAGCGGGTGGGGAGGGACAAAGGCCTAAAATCACAGACAGTTTTTAAATACTACTGTCTTATACACCAAAAAGTTAGTAGAACAGCAGGCTTTGCAAAAATAACCATTTTCTAAACAGTAAGTTGTATAAAACTCTAATGTTTGACAATACTGACTGACTGTAATTATCAGTGATTTACCAGAAAATGAAAAAAATGTGAGGACAGAGCAAAAATATGAATCAAAATCAGGGATGGTCGGCAAAATTCTGAACAGTTGAAAGGTATATCAAACACCCTAAGAAGTTCTCCAATCTGACACTCCCTCATAACAAAGTTAGGGAGCAAAAGAAAACAAATTACACCAAGATGAGGACCAGAAAACATACAGTAGGTCTTGGCCATAGCTCTCAATTTCTAAGAAAGGAACAAGAAATCTGGACAAAGCCAAAAATAATAGGGGGACAAATGCCCAAAATCAGGGGCAGGTTTTAAAGTTGCTCTTACTAGCTTAGAGAGTTGCTAGACCAACATGTTTGTGCTAGCATGCATTTTCTGAAGGATATTAAGCCTGAGACTCAAATCAAAGTCATTACATAGCAACTTCATTCTTCCATGATTGCCAGAAAGCTAGAAATTTATGAGGAAGAAATCAAAGTTATGAGTCAAAAAAATCTGGACATTCTGTGAAAATCTGGATAGTTGAGTATTATAGTATCGACTTGTGCCTTGTTGCATCTTTACAATTAATGCCACACACTGAGCTACAGTGCTATTTTTTATAGTACTGGCAATGTAGTCATGGTCCATTGGCACCTGATGATCATGCCCCTTAATGGTTTGTGCCCAGGTAGCTGCCTCCTTTGCCATGCCCTAGTTACAGTTCTGCTTCATGACATTGTTTTTCAATTGCTTTTTTACTCAAAGCTGCAGTGAGTTAGGCCTTCTGCCCTTGCTCTGCTGTTTTCCAAAAACCTTCTGTGAGACTACAAAAGATGAGTACTTATTTTCAACTGTTTTCTGCACTTCTGATTAACTAAAGCAATATTTACTGCATATCTGTTTAAACTGTGCAGCTGTTTTTTAGCCTTAGTGAATTGAATCCTTATCTCTGTTCTGATCTTTGTCTCCTATTAGTTTCTCTGCTTTTTCTGTTCACTTTACTTCTCTCTGCAATTGAAAAAACACTAGCATAGAGCTGAATCTAGTACTGTTTGTGACCTTTGGAGCTTGTAATACAGTTAAGCTATTGTTTAGGGAGGCCTAACTGATGCTTCATGGGAGAGAGGGAGTTTCACTTTGGTCAGATATGTCTAGAGTTACTGCTACAGGGCTCTGTTTTAAGGTGTATTTGACTAAATAATTTGAACTTTGACTGGTTCCTGTTTCTCTGCCTGAAATAGCCAGTGTTTAAAACAGTTTGCGGTTGTTTGCTCAAATCTGCAGTGAGTTAAAGCTTGGTGGCTTTTGAGTTGGTCACCTCTACTATAAATGTGATATTGGACACTCCTATCAGTCCCATTGCATCAGCTCATTCTGCTGAGTACAGTGAGATCAGTTGTGAAGGCCCACCTCTTTAGCTTCTTAACCCTGAACTATCTTCTGTCTCCTCACTTTCTACTTAAAAAAATATATGTTGTGCCTCTTCCTAGTTCATTTTCCTGCTTGTGTATAACTGCATTTAGTTTGCTGCATTTGATAATGATTCTCAGTACCCTGATTAACTTGATGACAGTATTCTACTGCATTGCTGCTTTATTTGAACTGTTTTTACTGCTGTGATTGTGAGCTAATTTATCACATTTACACTGTTTTAAAGCAATTTACTGATTACCTTCATTTCATTAACTGTATTCCATTGCTATCGACTGCAATTCATTACTGTTTAACTGCATGTTACTGCATTTCATTACAGTTTAACTTACTTTTTTCATACTGGGAGTTCTGCTTTTGTCTGCATGTGGTTATTCTGTGATTTTTGTGAGTTTTACTGTGTTTTTACCCTTAAATTAAGTAGTATAGTCTGGATACAATGTTTGCTTCATCCAGAGGTGTTTGGTTTTGCCTTCTTTGTTTCTCACAGCCATCTTGTGTTTGCATTCTGTGTTTCTGGCAGCCATCTTGTGTTGGTAGGGGCCTATCTCCTCTGCTAGTGAGAGTAGCAGGGCTGCCTGGACCTTGTCTGGTGCAGGCTGGTAAAGAAAGCAGGGACTAGCAGGAGTGGCTAGATTTATGTGTAACTAGAACTTTCTATTTTTTGTGGTATTTAAATCCCACATTTGAGCTGGTTTGGGCTTGTTTGCACATCCTGTACCACAGCTGCACAGTTTTTAACCCTTTGTGATGTATTCCAGCTACAAATTTTCCCTTAGTAGCACTTATGTAATCATATAGTAGTACTTCCCTTAGACCTTACACCCTTTACCCCCATATATATCTCTCTTGCCTCTCTCTCAGATTCTGATAAATATGGATGGACAATTTCCTACGGTTTCTCCTGCCAGTCTGGTTTATATGGGCATTCTGAGAAAGTGTAGCAATTGTCTCATGTACATGGACAACCTTCTACTACTACCACCTAGGAACACAATTTGTGAGAGACGCAATTATATTAAGAACCTAGAGTTTATGCTCTCTCCCTTACAAGCCAGTATATCTGGCACTGAGAACATTGTCAACACAAACAACACACCTCAAACACCACCCACACCTACACAATACACACCCACATATGTGGAGGTCCTCAACAAAAACACACCCAAACAAAAGAGACCTCCAAGGCAAAAACACACATGAATACAACTGCCACTACAACACACATTGTCCACATACCTGTGTCTCATAGTCACTAAGGCCTAAACATAAATCCAAGATATTAGTCATAGTAGAGACTCCACTGTGAAACACAGATATGTGCCCCGGGCCCTCATCAGGCTGGGTAAGAAGAAAGTCACCGTTAGTTGTTTGTCAGGTGTCAGAATCCGCCATATCACCCATGCACTCAAGTCTCTCAACAACAGGTACTGTTATGACTCTGTCGTAGTCCATGTTGGCATGAATGATTTGAGATATACCTCCCTGGACTATATGAAGAGAGACATGATTGAGCTGTCTGAATATGGGTCAGAGGCAGGTATGTTCCTAGCCTTAATCAGCTTTCTACCATCACCCAGAATGTTGGCTCAATACAAACAGAAAAATGATTGACTTTAAAAGTGGCTTAGTTTCTGGTGCCATTCCAAGGGGGTCCACTACCTGACAGCCTGGAAAGACATGATCGACAGACCACAATGCTTTTCCAGAGATGTCCAGCATCTGTCTCCCTTGAGATTCAGGCTTCTGACAAAGGCTGTTGCCTCCCGCATAGTGTCTTTTTAAGGTGATACCATAAGGTCAAAACTGCCAACATGAAAATTTCATAAATGCAAATTAAAGGTCATGCTGCTAAATGCTAGGAGTCTAAACATGAAATTGCACTCATTGCAAGCATTCTTAATGCTTAAAGATTCTGATGTTTGTGCAGTTACAGAAACCTGATTCAAAGCTGCAGAGAGCACCCCAGTCATACCAGGTTACTCATCCTATCATACATTCAGACCCCAAACCATAGGCAGCAAAGCAAAAATAGGTGGAGTTGCAATATATATTAAAGAAATAATTACCCCAAGGTTGGTCAAACAGTATGATGCACAGGAGACACTCCAAGTACAGTTAACCATTGACAAGACCCCTATTCAAATAATAGCTAGCTACAGGCCCCCAAAAATGACTCAAGATGCCTACTCCACCTATCAGGACCTTTTTGAATTTATCACAATTCAACCCTTTACCCTGATCCTGGGTGACTTTAACTATCCAGCCATAAATGGGAAGAACTACACATGCCAAAACACAAATGGTCAGAGATTCCTTCATTTTGTTAATGCAAATGCCTTGGACCAGCTGGTGGACACCCCCACAAGAGGTGATAATATCTTGGACTTGGTATTAACCAACATGACTAACCACTGCAGTATCCCTACAGTGTCATCCTCCCTGGTAATATACGACCACAAAGCGGTCACTTTCGAAGTCACCATCTCCCCTGACCAACCCCCTCCCCAGCTAGGATCAAACAAAAAAACTTTTACAGAGCTGATTATAACCTCCTGATTGAAAGTATAAACAGCTTCACAGTCTCCTCACCCTCCATAGGAATTGGCACATATGTCCAAACCTACACCAAACTACTATACCAGCATTTATATAGCTGCATGGAATCAGGAATACCAGACAGGACAACATCCTCCTCCTCAAGTAAGAGTAAACATGTCTGGTGGACATCTGCAATAAATAAGCTATAATAAAAGGAAAAAAATGCTGCCCTGTACCAAGAAGGACCAGGTGCCTAATTGGATGCAATCTCTCCTTAGCCTGAACAAGCAAATGAGAGCACTTGTGAAATCCTCTAAAGCAAACTTCAAGTCTAAACTGGCCACATCTTCTAAAGACATCATAAGGCATTCTTCACATATGTCCACAATCTCAAAGGAAGCACTCAGATCTGTTCAGAACTGGTGTTCAAGGACACCACATACACAAATGCCATAGATACAGCCAACCTGCTGGCAGACAAGTTCAGTGAAAACTTCACCCCTCTGTCCCCCTTCCATCAGTAAATCAGGACATCCTCTGCACCTGCCCCCTTCCCCTTATCTCTAGGGAGCAAGTCATCACCACCCTCTCAAAGGCATAAAATACAGCTTCCATGGGACCTGATAGCATCCCAAGCTGCATCCTACATGAACTCAGGCAGGAACTTTCAGCACCAGTAGGCATCCTACTCAATCAAAGCCTGACTATCAGCTTCATCCCAGCCAAGTGGAAGACAGTCACTGTCATCCCTTTATACAAAGATGGAGTGTCCACCGATCCAAGAAATTATAGACCTATCAGCCTAACTAGCCTGATCAGCAATGCTATGGAATGGATTATCAAGGTCCTCATTAACAAGGACGTTGGCAACCTCCAAATACTTGATCCCACACAGTTCGGTTTTGTCAAGGGGAGGTCATGCCTATTAAATTTGGTCAACTTCTTTGAGACATTCACCAAAGCCATGGATGAGGGGAAGATGGTGCACACTGCCTACCTTGACCTGACCAAAGCCTTTGATACTGTTTCTAACTCAGGCATAGTAGATAAACTTTCTGAACTAGGCATCAATCCACATGTTACCAGATGGATAGAAAACTGGCTCACTGATAGAGCCCACCTAGTCAAACTAGGAGAAGCCACCTCAGGCAGTAGACCTGGAATGAGCAGTGTATCCCAGGGAATGGTCTTGGGTCCTCTGTTGTTTGGTATATATTTTTCTGAGGTGCAGGCGAAAACCAGTGGGCTATGTCTGGCCAAGTTTGCAAGCTGGGCACTGTCATCAATTCCACTAGTAATGTGGACATCCTCCAAGAGGGGCTCACCCAAACAAATGACTGGTGCCAAAAACATGACCTCAAACTGAATGCCAAAAAAAATGCATCATTATCCCCTTTAGGGAGAGTGATTATCACATTAATAACAAGGCCCTAAGCATGCAATCAGTTGTGAGGGACTTGGGCACCCTGGTTGATTGCAAACTGACTTTTGACCACCATATTGCCTCCTTTGTATGGAAAGCTTGCTACGTGGTCCACCTCATAAGTAAGGGTATCTCATTCAGGGGCAAGGAGGTCATAATATCCTTTTATTCTTCCCTTATAAGACCCATTATTAAGTACAATGCCCCTTTCTGCATGTACCTCACAAAGCACATGCAGCAGCTGGAGAGAATCTAGGGCCTCAAACATCTACCCTACACAAATAGGCTAAAAGCTCTGTCTCTCTATTTAGCCTCATACAGACTCTGTAGAGGTGACCTCTGTCTGGCATACAAAGCAATTTCAGACCCCTCCTTGATGGGACTGCTGCATATCTGCAAGTCAAGCTCCGCTCGAGTAATCCACACGAGCGACCTCAACCTGGTCTGTGACATCAATAGGACATGTTGGCAGGACAGATTTGTGTCCCAAAGACTCCCCCTTTGTGGAATAGATGTACATCAAGCAGAGTACCTCATTAACCCTTTTTAAGTACAACCTGAATAACTGGATGGGGAACAGAAAATATCCCCCTGGGAGATTCCACCTATGTCCCTGCTGGACAGGGCCATTGGGTGCTGACTTGTCGGAACATGGGCTAAATTCTTTGCTAGGCTTGTAAGAACCTCAGGGCCAATAGCTTAGTAACTTCCTATGATCCTATGAACTGTTCTGGCAAACTAGATATTCTCCTCCTCTTGCTGTAAAGGAAATAGTATAGATTTCATGAAACTGGCATTTGCAATGTCCCCATGGAGTCTGCTATAAATCACAGAAAGTGCCTTCTAAGGATGAGACTGGCACCTGTAGTATCCCTATTAAGTCTCCTGTAGGTCACAGAAAATACATTATACAGCATTAAAGCTACCCACACCTTAGTATTCACATGCATGAGCATACCACACATATCCCCCTTGCTTCCACTTATGCATGACACATTTTGATTAGGTCCCTTTCTGTCTCTATGCCCACTTAACAATGATTCACAATTTACCACTCAGTGATATGTTGATACATATGGCTATGATTCACAACATTTTGGCCAGTGGATCCACAGGCAGCTACTATCACATACGTTTGTGCTACTACTGAAGTTACTCATCACAATGCTCCCACCATTTACATCATGAATCTCCGGGTTTAAAATTTGTACAAGCTGCAGCTTAGAGTTCCTGTTTTATGCACATCTGCCATTTTGGATGCCATCATTTCCATAATCCATGTAGATCAGTTCAACAGGTTCCTTATTTAAAAGGTATTATGCAGTCATTAGCATGCTGTGCATGCAGTTCCATTTTGATACTTACATGACCACACAATCTGTGTTGGAATAAACCACATCCTGTGCATGACTCTGCTGAAACTAATTTGTCATGCGATTCCCAGACCTAAAGGACACATTTTAAGATTAAATGTTGAAAGGATCCTTGGTCCTAGATGTCATTCAAATTCTACAGATTTTCTTAACTGATTAATAAATTTGTAGACAGTGGTTTGGTAGACATAGCTAATAAATATATTAATACAACCTGCAATACTACTCCACAGTAGGAAGCAGACCACCAGTCTTTTATTTTTTTTGCAGTGTGCATGGGAAAGAGGCAGTTTTCTGTCATATTAAACTATGATGTAGTAAAATAGAATGGTGACTTTATTTTATTTATTGCTTTGACTGTTGGTTTCTTTCAGCCTTACTACCTATTTATGGTTTATTACGTAGTTATACAGGTGGATTGAGACACATTTTTCATTGTAGGCCTAAGGAGAAAATCTCTGAATAAGATGCAAACATATAATAGCAATAATAATAATAATAATAGTCAAACAGATAGAGCTTAAGTGCAGTGGTGCAGCGGTAGCATTGTTGCCTGCCATTAAGAGGTACTCCGATTCGATTCTTGGCTGGGGTGCTTTTTGTGCAGAGTCTGCATGTCCTCCCTGTGTTTGTGTGGGTTTCCTCCCATGTTACAAAAACATACATCTTGAGTGTTTCTCCACAGGCCTCTGCTGAAAACTGGCTTTGTTTCAAGCTGAACTTTCCTGGTTAACAAATGTTAAATAACTAGAAGTACAGGTCATTCCATTCAGTACAGCTCTTTTGAGTGTGGCTTGAGCCTTTAACAAAATGAAGTTATCACCTTACAGTTCTAACAAATACTCATTGACAGAGGTCAAAGAGCAATACAATTGTGTTTGTCATCATGTATGTTTTAAGCTAAAATATTCTGATATCTTGTATGTTGCATAGGTTTGGAATTATTAATTCAAATTTGAACAAGCGATATTTGATGCCTAGAGGCACAGTGGGAAGTAACTGCAGAAAGGTGTGGAGGTGCACTCAGCTGTAATGAGGTATAACAACATGAAGAATCTGAATAACCAAAACATGTAACAATAATACAGAAGAATGTCTTTCAGTAATAGATAAAAATTACAATGAAAACAGGTAGATTTAAAACAATATGAAGAACTTAACGGTTTAGCAAATGATGACATAGTGACGTAAATGGATATGTTTGAATGACAGATGAGCTAAGGAAAAAAATGTCATAAAATGCATAAATATTTTGCATATTTGAAATACTATTGCATCTGTATAAACAGTAGCAACAGTATTCAGTGAGTTGGTTATTTTATATATGGTGGGACATTAAGCTTCCTGAAGTGTTACAACGGCAGAAAACACAAATTAGTAGTGTGCATTACCCATAGTTGCAAGTATGAGTACTAAAATTATCAATTCCTAGTAGTAAAAAAAAAGAAAACAAAAAAATGATATGCAATAAGTTGAATGGGAATCTTCCAAACTGTCTGTCTGAGTGTGTATGTAGTGAGCGACTGAGTATGCATGTGTAATCTGTGGCATAACAGCACCTTGTCAAGAGCAAGCATCAATGTCCTACACCCACAGACACATGGGACTAAATTTAGAAGAGTAATAGACATAGTGTGCAGAGTGCACCAAAATTCATATTCATACAACTTCAGATTAAATGAAGTTAGCATATGGAGGTCTAAAATAAGAGGTGTGTGTATACTTGGGAAAGGGGAAAAACCTGAAACCTTCTCCATGGAGATCCATATAATACCACTGTATAGCATTTTTAAGAAAACACTGCATAACAGCAGGAATATATTCCTAAATGTGAGGAGAGAAGCTGAGCAAAGAAATAAGGAACTACTATTTCACACACACAAAATTTGGGTGTTATTGGAATTATATTTCTGAAGAAAAATTATAGTCTGAATGAATGAAATCACCACCTCATGGAATAGACAAATAGCTAGCTTCTTTAAACAAAGAGCAAGCAGAACCCTCTAACTGAACAGGATCTGCAGTGCAGTCAGTAGACAGGGGTGTGGACAAATTAAGCAGACCAATTAATCAATATGTATAATCAGTATCACTGTTTTTATATTTAAAATGTCTGTGAAAGCAAATAGAGTGAGCACCAGAAAGTACTTACATATATGGTTTATCGATACATACATGCAAATACACACACACACACACACACACACACACACACACACACACACACACACACACACACACGCATGCACATACACACACACACACACACACACACACACACACACACACACACACACACACACACACATATATAGATATACCATCACCTAAATCTCATTTGACTAGACCAAATCACACAATTTTCTAATTTTCAAAATACTGAAAACTCATTTGACTGAATCTCATTTCATCGGAAGCTTACAATGCTTAATTTCAAAAGACTAAATTTTAAACCAAAGGCATACACACTTAAAACACTAATGAATACCTCCTTCCAGAATTTAAAAACTACTTACTTACCTTCTTAACAGAAACCAGACAATATAAAACCAAACTAGGTAGGGGTCTACAACCCCAACACCCCCACAGCCCCCCACACACCCCTAACTATATATACTAACTCCAGGATCGCACTACGATGGGGAAAAGGGCATATACCTTGTATTTGTCTTACAGTACTCTACACACTACCACTACTACTGGGAACGCACAACATATCCACCATATTACTTTAGATACTTCCCATTAAACTGTAAAGAGACATACCCACATTTAGAAACACTACAACACTACTTTCTACATGACTATCGATATTCTGAAAGTCAGTACTGTAAGTTACAGAAATTCTTTTTGTGAAGATTGGAGGAAGATGGGCGAAGGCTGCCAGCCTAGTCAAATAGAATTTGCTACATAATTCTATCAATTGCATAAATAAATGTAAAATACAGGCTTGTGTTTTTAAATGAAAGAAAACACTGTAAAATGTGAACTTCGAGATTGTTGCAACATTGCCATCTGCTGTAAGGAAAACCAAGCCAAGCATTTCAAATGTGTCTTTTGAAGTTGAAAAGATCTTATGAATCTCTTTGATGTTTTACAAGTCGGCTCCAGTGAGTCTGGATTAAAGGTTTTATGCCCATTGTTGTAAGGTTAAAGTTAAGGACCAGAGTTTACATATGGAAGATGCTTTATTGCTCTGGTTTCTGCTAGAGTGTATATGTAAAATGCCTTTTATTGTTGTAGTCTCCTGAGCAGGTGTTAGCTTGCTAAATAATGCAGTTTGTGGCCTGAAAACTCCAGACTAAGTGTCAAAATGATGTAATTTGGGAGGGCCTTAGAGAGCTGTTGGTTAGTGTTTAAAAACTATTGTTGAAAGAGAGACTAAAAAGCATTTTGATCCTGGACATCTAACCCAGCACTGCTTGCTCTTTATGTATGTAAGTAAGATTATAGCACTGTGTTTTCTCTAAAGATTAGTAAGTTAGATTAAGTGTTTTTCTTTGACATCAGACCTGTCCTACTGTATTGTTTTAAGTTTCTGTGTGAACTCTGAACTCTTAGATATCTCTGTGGTGTAGTAGTATTGTCTTGTGTTTTAATCATTTATTATTAAATATTTTTAAAAGCCTTTACCTGTGGCTGGTTTGTATAGGGAAGTAGGCTCTAGAGTACATTGCATAT